>NW_027194384.1:0-22781 GCF_032444005.1 Ranitomeya imitator | reverse complement strand
AGCCACATGCTCACCGGTTTGCCACATGATGTAGGCCTATGGACTGAACAAGAAACCACCAAAAATTTTAACCAGTCATCGTTCTCACAACACTGAGGACCAGTCATTCGAAATGACTTCTCCATGCATTTTATGCATTGGTAAAAGCACTATGATGAAAAGTGTGATATGTTTTCAGGTATCTCCTATACTAATAGAGCCACATGCTCACCGGTTTGCCACATGATGTAGGCCTATGGACTGAACAAGAAACCACCAAAAATTTTAACCAGTCATCGTTCTCACAACACTGAGGACCAGTCATTCGAAATGACTTCTCCATGCATTTTATGCATTGGTAAAAGCACTATGATGAAAAGTGTGATATGTTTTCAGGTATCTCCTATACTAATAGAGCCACATGCTCACCGGTTTGCCACATGATGTAGGCCTATGGACTGAACAAGAAACCACCAAAAATTTTAACCAGTCATCGTTCTCACAACACTGAGGACCAGTCATTCGAAATGACTTCTCCATGCATTTTATGCATTGGTAAAAGCACTATGATGAAAAGTGTGATATGTTTTCAGGTATCTCCTATACTAATAGAGCCACATGCTCACCGGTTTGCCACATGATGTAGGCCTATGGACTGAACAAGAAACCACCAAAAATTTTAACCAGTCATCGTTCTCACAACACTGAGGACCAGTCATTCGAAATGACTTCTCCATGCATTTTATGCATTGGTAAAAGCACTATGATGAAAAGTGTGATATGTTTTCAGGTATCTCCTATACTAATAGAGCCACATGCTCACCGGTTTGCCACATGATGTAGGCCTATGGACTGAACAAGAAACCACCAAAAATTTTAACCAGTCATCGTTCTCACAACACTGAGGACCAGTCATTCGAAATGACTTCTCCATGCATTTTATGCATTGGTAAAAGCACTATGATGAAAAGTGTGATATGTTTTCAGGTATCTCCTATACTAATAGAGCCACATGCTCACCGGTTTGCCACATGATGTAGGCCTATGGACTGAACAAGAAACCACCAAAAATTTTAACCAGTCATCGTTCTCACAACACTGAGGACCAGTCATTCGAAATGACTTCTCCATGCATTTTATGCATTGGTAAAAGCACTATGATGAAAAGTGTGATATGTTTTCAGGTATCTCCTATACTAATAGAGCCACATGCTCACCGGTTTGCCACATGATGTAGGCCTATGGACTGAACAAGAAACCACCAAAAATTTTAACCAGTCATCGTTCTCACAACACTGAGGACCAGTCATTCGAAATGACTTCTCCATGCATTTTATGCATTGGTAAAAGCACTATGATGAAAAGTGTGATATGTTTTCAGGTATCTCCTATACTAATAGAGCCACATGCTCACCGGTTTGCCACATGATGTAGGCCTATGGACTGAACAAGAAACCACCAAAAATTTTAACCAGTCATCGTTCTCACAACACTGAGGACCAGTCATTCGAAATGACTTCTCCATGCATTTTATGCATTGGTAAAAGCACTATGATGAAAAGTGTGATATGTTTTCAGGTATCTCCTATACTAATAGAGCCACATGCTCACCGGTTTGCCACATGATGTAGGCCTATGGACTGAACAAGAAACCACCAAAAATTTTAACCAGTCATCGTTCTCACAACACTGAGGACCAGTCATTCGAAATGACTTCTCCATGCATTTTATGCATTGGTAAAAGCACTATGATGAAAAGTGTGATATGTTTTCAGGTATCTCCTATACTAATAGAGCCACATGCTCACCGGTTTGCCACATGATGTAGGCCTATGGACTGAACAAGAAACCACCAAAAATTTTAACCAGTCATCGTTCTCACAACACTGAGGACCAGTCATTCGAAATGACTTCTCCATGCATTTTATGCATTGGTAAAAGCACTATGATGAAAAGTGTGATATGTTTTCAGGTATCTCCTATACTAATAGAGCCACATGCTCACCGGTTTGCCACATGATGTAGGCCTATGGACTGAACAAGAAACCACCAAAAATTTTAACCAGTCATCGTTCTCACAACACTGAGGACCAGTCATTCGAAATGACTTCTCCATGCATTTTATGCATTGGTAAAAGCACTATGATGAAAAGTGTGATATGTTTTCAGGTATCTCCTATACTAATAGAGCCACATGCTCACCGGTTTGCCACATGATGTAGGCCTATGGACTGAACAAGAAACCACCAAAAATTTTAACCAGTCATCGTTCTCACAACACTGAGGACCAGTCATTCGAAATGACTTCTCCATGCATTTTATGCATTGGTAAAAGCACTATGATGAAAAGTGTGATATGTTTTCAGGTATCTCCTATACTAATAGAGCCACATGCTCACCGGTTTGCCACATGATGTAGGCCTATGGACTGAACAAGAAACCACCAAAAATTTTAACCAGTCATCGTTCTCACAACACTGAGGACCAGTCATTCGAAATGACTTCTCCATGCATTTTATGCATTGGTAAAAGCACTATGATGAAAAGTGTGATATGTTTTCAGGTATCTCCTATACTAATAGAGCCACATGCTCACCGGTTTGCCACATGATGTAGGCCTATGGACTGAACAAGAAACCACCAAAAATTTTAACCAGTCATCGTTCTCACAACACTGAGGACCAGTCATTCGAAATGACTTCTCCATGCATTTTATGCATTGGTAAAAGCACTATGATGAAAAGTGTGATATGTTTTCAGGTATCTCCTATACTAATAGAGCCACATGCTCACCGGTTTGCCACATGATGTAGGCCTATGGACTGAACAAGAAACCACCAAAAATTTTAACCAGTCATCGTTCTCACAACACTGAGGACCAGTCATTCGAAATGACTTCTCCATGCATTTTATGCATTGGTAAAAGCACTATGATGAAAAGTGTGATATGTTTTCAGGTATCTCCTATACTAATAGAGCCACATGCTCACCGGTTTGCCACATGATGTAGGCCTATGGACTGAACAAGAAACCACCAAAAATTTTAACCAGTCATCGTTCTCACAACACTGAGGACCAGTCATTCGAAATGACTTCTCCATGCATTTTATGCATTGGTAAAAGCACTATGATGAAAAGTGTGATATGTTTTCAGGTATCTCCTATACTAATAGAGCCACATGCTCACCGGTTTGCCACATGATGTAGGCCTATGGACTGAACAAGAAACCACCAAAAATTTTAACCAGTCATCGTTCTCACAACACTGAGGACCAGTCATTCGAAATGACTTCTCCATGCATTTTATGCATTGGTAAAAGCACTATGATGAAAAGTGTGATATGTTTTCAGGTATCTCCTATACTAATAGAGCCACATGCTCACCGGTTTGCCACATGATGTAGGCCTATGGACTGAACAAGAAACCACCAAAAATTTTAACCAGTCATCGTTCTCACAACACTGAGGACCAGTCATTCGAAATGACTTCTCCATGCATTTTATGCATTGGTAAAAGCACTATGATGAAAAGTGTGATATGTTTTCAGGTATCTCCTATACTAATAGAGCCACATGCTCACCGGTTTGCCACATGATGTAGGCCTATGGACTGAACAAGAAACCACCAAAAATTTTAACCAGTCATCGTTCTCACAACACTGAGGACCAGTCATTCGAAATGACTTCTCCATGCATTTTATGCATTGGTAAAAGCACTATGATGAAAAGTGTGATATGTTTTCAGGTATCTCCTATACTAATAGAGCCACATGCTCACCGGTTTGCCACATGATGTAGGCCTATGGACTGAACAAGAAACCACCAAAAATTTTAACCAGTCATCGTTCTCACAACACTGAGGACCAGTCATTCGAAATGACTTCTCCATGCATTTTATGCATTGGTAAAAGCACTATGATGAAAAGTGTGATATGTTTTCAGGTATCTCCTATACTAATAGAGCCACATGCTCACCGGTTTGCCACATGATGTAGGCCTATGGACTGAACAAGAAACCACCAAAAATTTTAACCAGTCATCGTTCTCACAACACTGAGGACCAGTCATTCGAAATGACTTCTCCATGCATTTTATGCATTGGTAAAAGCACTATGATGAAAAGTGTGATATGTTTTCAGGTATCTCCTATACTAATAGAGCCACATGCTCACCGGTTTGCCACATGATGTAGGCCTATGGACTGAACAAGAAACCACCAAAAATTTTAACCAGTCATCGTTCTCACAACACTGAGGACCAGTCATTCGAAATGACTTCTCCATGCATTTTATGCATTGGTAAAAGCACTATGATGAAAAGTGTGATATGTTTTCAGGTATCTCCTATACTAATAGAGCCACATGCTCACCGGTTTGCCACATGATGTAGGCCTATGGACTGAACAAGAAACCACCAAAAATTTTAACCAGTCATCGTTCTCACAACACTGAGGACCAGTCATTCGAAATGACTTCTCCATGCATTTTATGCATTGGTAAAAGCACTATGATGAAAAGTGTGATATGTTTTCAGGTATCTCCTATACTAATAGAGCCACATGCTCACCGGTTTGCCACATGATGTAGGCCTATGGACTGAACAAGAAACCACCAAAAATTTTAACCAGTCATCGTTCTCACAACACTGAGGACCAGTCATTCGAAATGACTTCTCCATGCATTTTATGCATTGGTAAAAGCACTATGATGAAAAGTGTGATATGTTTTCAGGTATCTCCTATACTAATAGAGCCACATGCTCACCGGTTTGCCACATGATGTAGGCCTATGGACTGAACAAGAAACCACCAAAAATTTTAACCAGTCATCGTTCTCACAACACTGAGGACCAGTCATTCGAAATGACTTCTCCATGCATTTTATGCATTGGTAAAAGCACTATGATGAAAAGTGTGATATGTTTTCAGGTATCTCCTATACTAATAGAGCCACATGCTCACCGGTTTGCCACATGATGTAGGCCTATGGACTGAACAAGAAACCACCAAAAATTTTAACCAGTCATCGTTCTCACAACACTGAGGACCAGTCATTCGAAATGACTTCTCCATGCATTTTATGCATTGGTAAAAGCACTATGATGAAAAGTGTGATATGTTTTCAGGTATCTCCTATACTAATAGAGCCACATGCTCACCGGTTTGCCACATGATGTAGGCCTATGGACTGAACAAGAAACCACCAAAAATTTTAACCAGTCATCGTTCTCACAACACTGAGGACCAGTCATTCGAAATGACTTCTCCATGCATTTTATGCATTGGTAAAAGCACTATGATGAAAAGTGTGATATGTTTTCAGGTATCTCCTATACTAATAGAGCCACATGCTCACCGGTTTGCCACATGATGTAGGCCTATGGACTGAACAAGAAACCACCAAAAATTTTAACCAGTCATCGTTCTCACAACACTGAGGACCAGTCATTCGAAATGACTTCTCCATGCATTTTATGCATTGGTAAAAGCACTATGATGAAAAGTGTGATATGTTTTCAGGTATCTCCTATACTAATAGAGCCACATGCTCACCGGTTTGCCACATGATGTAGGCCTATGGACTGAACAAGAAACCACCAAAAATTTTAACCAGTCATCGTTCTCACAACACTGAGGACCAGTCATTCGAAATGACTTCTCCATGCATTTTATGCATTGGTAAAAGCACTATGATGAAAAGTGTGATATGTTTTCAGGTATCTCCTATACTAATAGAGCCACATGCTCACCGGTTTGCCACATGATGTAGGCCTATGGACTGAACAAGAAACCACCAAAAATTTTAACCAGTCATCGTTCTCACAACACTGAGGACCAGTCATTCGAAATGACTTCTCCATGCATTTTATGCATTGGTAAAAGCACTATGATGAAAAGTGTGATATGTTTTCAGGTATCTCCTATACTAATAGAGCCACATGCTCACCGGTTTGCCACATGATGTAGGCCTATGGACTGAACAAGAAACCACCAAAAATTTTAACCAGTCATCGTTCTCACAACACTGAGGACCAGTCATTCGAAATGACTTCTCCATGCATTTTATGCATTGGTAAAAGCACTATGATGAAAAGTGTGATATGTTTTCAGGTATCTCCTATACTAATAGAGCCACATGCTCACCGGTTTGCCACATGATGTAGGCCTATGGACTGAACAAGAAACCACCAAAAATTTTAACCAGTCATCGTTCTCACAACACTGAGGACCAGTCATTCGAAATGACTTCTCCATGCATTTTATGCATTGGTAAAAGCACTATGATGAAAAGTGTGATATGTTTTCAGGTATCTCCTATACTAATAGAGCCACATGCTCACCGGTTTGCCACATGATGTAGGCCTATGGACTGAACAAGAAACCACCAAAAATTTTAACCAGTCATCGTTCTCACAACACTGAGGACCAGTCATTCGAAATGACTTCTCCATGCATTTTATGCATTGGTAAAAGCACTATGATGAAAAGTGTGATATGTTTTCAGGTATCTCCTATACTAATAGAGCCACATGCTCACCGGTTTGCCACATGATGTAGGCCTATGGACTGAACAAGAAACCACCAAAAATTTTAACCAGTCATCGTTCTCACAACACTGAGGACCAGTCATTCGAAATGACTTCTCCATGCATTTTATGCATTGGTAAAAGCACTATGATGAAAAGTGTGATATGTTTTCAGGTATCTCCTATACTAATAGAGCCACATGCTCACCGGTTTGCCACATGATGTAGGCCTATGGACTGAACAAGAAACCACCAAAAATTTTAACCAGTCATCGTTCTCACAACACTGAGGACCAGTCATTCGAAATGACTTCTCCATGCATTTTATGCATTGGTAAAAGCACTATGATGAAAAGTGTGATATGTTTTCAGGTATCTCCTATACTAATAGAGCCACATGCTCACCGGTTTGCCACATGATGTAGGCCTATGGACTGAACAAGAAACCACCAAAAATTTTAACCAGTCATCGTTCTCACAACACTGAGGACCAGTCATTCGAAATGACTTCTCCATGCATTTTATGCATTGGTAAAAGCACTATGATGAAAAGTGTGATATGTTTTCAGGTATCTCCTATACTAATAGAGCCACATGCTCACCGGTTTGCCACATGATGTAGGCCTATGGACTGAACAAGAAACCACCAAAAATTTTAACCAGTCATCGTTCTCACAACACTGAGGACCAGTCATTCGAAATGACTTCTCCATGCATTTTATGCATTGGTAAAAGCACTATGATGAAAAGTGTGATATGTTTTCAGGTATCTCCTATACTAATAGAGCCACATGCTCACCGGTTTGCCACATGATGTAGGCCTATGGACTGAACAAGAAACCACCAAAAATTTTAACCAGTCATCGTTCTCACAACACTGAGGACCAGTCATTCGAAATGACTTCTCCATGCATTTTATGCATTGGTAAAAGCACTATGATGAAAAGTGTGATATGTTTTCAGGTATCTCCTATACTAATAGAGCCACATGCTCACCGGTTTGCCACATGATGTAGGCCTATGGACTGAACAAGAAACCACCAAAAATTTTAACCAGTCATCGTTCTCACAACACTGAGGACCAGTCATTCGAAATGACTTCTCCATGCATTTTATGCATTGGTAAAAGCACTATGATGAAAAGTGTGATATGTTTTCAGGTATCTCCTATACTAATAGAGCCACATGCTCACCGGTTTGCCACATGATGTAGGCCTATGGACTGAACAAGAAACCACCAAAAATTTTAACCAGTCATCGTTCTCACAACACTGAGGACCAGTCATTCGAAATGACTTCTCCATGCATTTTATGCATTGGTAAAAGCACTATGATGAAAAGTGTGATATGTTTTCAGGTATCTCCTATACTAATAGAGCCACATGCTCACCGGTTTGCCACATGATGTAGGCCTATGGACTGAACAAGAAACCACCAAAAATTTTAACCAGTCATCGTTCTCACAACACTGAGGACCAGTCATTCGAAATGACTTCTCCATGCATTTTATGCATTGGTAAAAGCACTATGATGAAAAGTGTGATATGTTTTCAGGTATCTCCTATACTAATAGAGCCACATGCTCACCGGTTTGCCACATGATGTAGGCCTATGGACTGAACAAGAAACCACCAAAAATTTTAACCAGTCATCGTTCTCACAACACTGAGGACCAGTCATTCGAAATGACTTCTCCATGCATTTTATGCATTGGTAAAAGCACTATGATGAAAAGTGTGATATGTTTTCAGGTATCTCCTATACTAATAGAGCCACATGCTCACCGGTTTGCCACATGATGTAGGCCTATGGACTGAACAAGAAACCACCAAAAATTTTAACCAGTCATCGTTCTCACAACACTGAGGACCAGTCATTCGAAATGACTTCTCCATGCATTTTATGCATTGGTAAAAGCACTATGATGAAAAGTGTGATATGTTTTCAGGTATCTCCTATACTAATAGAGCCACATGCTCACCGGTTTGCCACATGATGTAGGCCTATGGACTGAACAAGAAACCACCAAAAATTTTAACCAGTCATCGTTCTCACAACACTGAGGACCAGTCATTCGAAATGACTTCTCCATGCATTTTATGCATTGGTAAAAGCACTATGATGAAAAGTGTGATATGTTTTCAGGTATCTCCTATACTAATAGAGCCACATGCTCACCGGTTTGCCACATGATGTAGGCCTATGGACTGAACAAGAAACCACCAAAAATTTTAACCAGTCATCGTTCTCACAACACTGAGGACCAGTCATTCGAAATGACTTCTCCATGCATTTTATGCATTGGTAAAAGCACTATGATGAAAAGTGTGATATGTTTTCAGGTATCTCCTATACTAATAGAGCCACATGCTCACCGGTTTGCCACATGATGTAGGCCTATGGACTGAACAAGAAACCACCAAAAATTTTAACCAGTCATCGTTCTCACAACACTGAGGACCAGTCATTCGAAATGACTTCTCCATGCATTTTATGCATTGGTAAAAGCACTATGATGAAAAGTGTGATATGTTTTCAGGTATCTCCTATACTAATAGAGCCACATGCTCACCGGTTTGCCACATGATGTAGGCCTATGGACTGAACAAGAAACCACCAAAAATTTTAACCAGTCATCGTTCTCACAACACTGAGGACCAGTCATTCGAAATGACTTCTCCATGCATTTTATGCATTGGTAAAAGCACTATGATGAAAAGTGTGATATGTTTTCAGGTATCTCCTATACTAATAGAGCCACATGCTCACCGGTTTGCCACATGATGTAGGCCTATGGACTGAACAAGAAACCACCAAAAATTTTAACCAGTCATCGTTCTCACAACACTGAGGACCAGTCATTCGAAATGACTTCTCCATGCATTTTATGCATTGGTAAAAGCACTATGATGAAAAGTGTGATATGTTTTCAGGTATCTCCTATACTAATAGAGCCACATGCTCACCGGTTTGCCACATGATGTAGGCCTATGGACTGAACAAGAAACCACCAAAAATTTTAACCAGTCATCGTTCTCACAACACTGAGGACCAGTCATTCGAAATGACTTCTCCATGCATTTTATGCATTGGTAAAAGCACTATGATGAAAAGTGTGATATGTTTTCAGGTATCTCCTATACTAATAGAGCCACATGCTCACCGGTTTGCCACATGATGTAGGCCTATGGACTGAACAAGAAACCACCAAAAATTTTAACCAGTCATCGTTCTCACAACACTGAGGACCAGTCATTCGAAATGACTTCTCCATGCATTTTATGCATTGGTAAAAGCACTATGATGAAAAGTGTGATATGTTTTCAGGTATCTCCTATACTAATAGAGCCACATGCTCACCGGTTTGCCACATGATGTAGGCCTATGGACTGAACAAGAAACCACCAAAAATTTTAACCAGTCATCGTTCTCACAACACTGAGGACCAGTCATTCGAAATGACTTCTCCATGCATTTTATGCATTGGTAAAAGCACTATGATGAAAAGTGTGATATGTTTTCAGGTATCTCCTATACTAATAGAGCCACATGCTCACCGGTTTGCCACATGATGTAGGCCTATGGACTGAACAAGAAACCACCAAAAATTTTAACCAGTCATCGTTCTCACAACACTGAGGACCAGTCATTCGAAATGACTTCTCCATGCATTTTATGCATTGGTAAAAGCACTATGATGAAAAGTGTGATATGTTTTCAGGTATCTCCTATACTAATAGAGCCACATGCTCACCGGTTTGCCACATGATGTAGGCCTATGGACTGAACAAGAAACCACCAAAAATTTTAACCAGTCATCGTTCTCACAACACTGAGGACCAGTCATTCGAAATGACTTCTCCATGCATTTTATGCATTGGTAAAAGCACTATGATGAAAAGTGTGATATGTTTTCAGGTATCTCCTATACTAATAGAGCCACATGCTCACCGGTTTGCCACATGATGTAGGCCTATGGACTGAACAAGAAACCACCAAAAATTTTAACCAGTCATCGTTCTCACAACACTGAGGACCAGTCATTCGAAATGACTTCTCCATGCATTTTATGCATTGGTAAAAGCACTATGATGAAAAGTGTGATATGTTTTCAGGTATCTCCTATACTAATAGAGCCACATGCTCACCGGTTTGCCACATGATGTAGGCCTATGGACTGAACAAGAAACCACCAAAAATTTTAACCAGTCATCGTTCTCACAACACTGAGGACCAGTCATTCGAAATGACTTCTCCATGCATTTTATGCATTGGTAAAAGCACTATGATGAAAAGTGTGATATGTTTTCAGGTATCTCCTATACTAATAGAGCCACATGCTCACCGGTTTGCCACATGATGTAGGCCTATGGACTGAACAAGAAACCACCAAAAATTTTAACCAGTCATCGTTCTCACAACACTGAGGACCAGTCATTCGAAATGACTTCTCCATGCATTTTATGCATTGGTAAAAGCACTATGATGAAAAGTGTGATATGTTTTCAGGTATCTCCTATACTAATAGAGCCACATGCTCACCGGTTTGCCACATGATGTAGGCCTATGGACTGAACAAGAAACCACCAAAAATTTTAACCAGTCATCGTTCTCACAACACTGAGGACCAGTCATTCGAAATGACTTCTCCATGCATTTTATGCATTGGTAAAAGCACTATGATGAAAAGTGTGATATGTTTTCAGGTATCTCCTATACTAATAGAGCCACATGCTCACCGGTTTGCCACATGATGTAGGCCTATGGACTGAACAAGAAACCACCAAAAATTTTAACCAGTCATCGTTCTCACAACACTGAGGACCAGTCATTCGAAATGACTTCTCCATGCATTTTATGCATTGGTAAAAGCACTATGATGAAAAGTGTGATATGTTTTCAGGTATCTCCTATACTAATAGAGCCACATGCTCACCGGTTTGCCACATGATGTAGGCCTATGGACTGAACAAGAAACCACCAAAAATTTTAACCAGTCATCGTTCTCACAACACTGAGGACCAGTCATTCGAAATGACTTCTCCATGCATTTTATGCATTGGTAAAAGCACTATGATGAAAAGTGTGATATGTTTTCAGGTATATCCTATACTAATAGAGCCACATGCTCACCGGTTTGCCACATGATGTAGGCCTATCGGACTGAACAAGAAACCACCAAAAATTTTAACCAGTCATCGTTCTCACAACACTGAGGACCAGTCATTCGAAATGACTTCTCCATGCATTTTATGCATTGGTAAAAGCACTATGATGAAAAGTGTGATATGTTTTCAGGTATCTCCTATACTAATAGAGCCACATGCTCACCGGTTTGCCACATGATGTAGGCCTATGGACTGAACAAGAAACCACCAAAAATTTTAACCAGTCATCGTTCTCACAACACTGAGGACCAGTCATTCGAAATGACTTCTCCATGCATTTTATGCATTGGTAAAAGCACTATGATGAAAAGTGTGATATGTTTTCAGGTATCTCCTATACTAATAGAGCCACATGCTCACCGGTTTGCCACATGATGTAGGCCTATGGACTGAACAAGAAACCACCAAAAATTTTAACCAGTCATCGTTCTCACAACACTGAGGACCAGTCATTCGAAATGACTTCTCCATGCATTTTATGCATTGGTAAAAGCACTATGATGAAAAGTGTGATATGTTTTCAGGTATCTCCTATACTAATAGAGCCACATGCTCACCGGTTTGCCACATGATGTAGGCCTATGGACTGAACAAGAAACCACCAAAAATTTTAACCAGTCATCGTTCTCACAACACTGAGGACCAGTCATTCGAAATGACTTCTCCATGCATTTTATGCATTGGTAAAAGCACTATGATGAAAAGTGTGATATGTTTTCAGGTATCTCCTATACTAATAGAGCCACATGCTCACCGGTTTGCCACATGATGTAGGCCTATGGACTGAACAAGAAACCACCAAAAATTTTAACCAGTCATCGTTCTCACAACACTGAGGACCAGTCATTCGAAATGACTTCTCCATGCATTTTATGCATTGGTAAAAGCACTATGATGAAAAGTGTGATATGTTTTCAGGTATCTCCTATACTAATAGAGCCACATGCTCACCGGTTTGCCACATGATGTAGGCCTATGGACTGAACAAGAAACCACCAAAAATTTTAACCAGTCATCGTTCTCACAACACTGAGGACCAGTCATTCGAAATGACTTCTCCATGCATTTTATGCATTGGTAAAAGCACTATGATGAAAAGTGTGATATGTTTTCAGGTATCTCCTATACTAATAGAGCCACATGCTCACCGGTTTGCCACATGATGTAGGCCTATGGACTGAACAAGAAACCACCAAAAATTTTAACCAGTCATCGTTCTCACAACACTGAGGACCAGTCATTCGAAATGACTTCTCCATGCATTTTATGCATTGGTAAAAGCACTATGATGAAAAGTGTGATATGTTTTCAGGTATCTCCTATACTAATAGAGCCACATGCTCACCGGTTTGCCACATGATGTAGGCCTATGGACTGAACAAGAAACCACCAAAAATTTTAACCAGTCATCGTTCTCACAACACTGAGGACCAGTCATTCGAAATGACTTCTCCATGCATTTTATGCATTGGTAAAAGCACTATGATGAAAAGTGTGATATGTTTTCAGGTATCTCCTATACTAATAGAGCCACATGCTCACCGGTTTGCCACATGATGTAGGCCTATGGACTGAACAAGAAACCACCAAAAATTTTAACCAGTCATCGTTCTCACAACACTGAGGACCAGTCATTCGAAATGACTTCTCCATGCATTTTATGCATTGGTAAAAGCACTATGATGAAAAGTGTGATATGTTTTCAGGTATCTCCTATACTAATAGAGCCACATGCTCACCGGTTTGCCACATGATGTAGGCCTATGGACTGAACAAGAAACCACCAAAAATTTTAACCAGTCATCGTTCTCACAACACTGAGGACCAGTCATTCGAAATGACTTCTCCATGCATTTTATGCATTGGTAAAAGCACTATGATGAAAAGTGTGATATGTTTTCAGGTATCTCCTATACTAATAGAGCCACATGCTCACCGGTTTGCCACATGATGTAGGCCTATGGACTGAACAAGAAACCACCAAAAATTTTAACCAGTCATCGTTCTCACAACACTGAGGACCAGTCATTCGAAATGACTTCTCCATGCATTTTATGCATTGGTAAAAGCACTATGATGAAAAGTGTGATATGTTTTCAGGTATCTCCTATACTAATAGAGCCACATGCTCACCGGTTTGCCACATGATGTAGGCCTATGGACTGAACAAGAAACCACCAAAAATTTTAACCAGTCATCGTTCTCACAACACTGAGGACCAGTCATTCGAAATGACTTCTCCATGCATTTTATGCATTGGTAAAAGCACTATGATGAAAAGTGTGATATGTTTTCAGGTATCTCCTATACTAATAGAGCCACATGCTCACCGGTTTGCCACATGATGTAGGCCTATGGACTGAACAAGAAACCACCAAAAATTTTAACCAGTCATCGTTCTCACAACACTGAGGACCAGTCATTCGAAATGACTTCTCCATGCATTTTATGCATTGGTAAAAGCACTATGATGAAAAGTGTGATATGTTTTCAGGTATCTCCTATACTAATAGAGCCACATGCTCACCGGTTTGCCACATGATGTAGGCCTATGGACTGAACAAGAAACCACCAAAAATTTTAACCAGTCATCGTTCTCACAACACTGAGGACCAGTCATTCGAAATGACTTCTCCATGCATTTTATGCATTGGTAAAAGCACTATGATGAAAAGTGTGATATGTTTTCAGGTATCTCCTATACTAATAGAGCCACATGCTCACCGGTTTGCCACATGATGTAGGCCTATGGACTGAACAAGAAACCACCAAAAATTTTAACCAGTCATCGTTCTCACAACACTGAGGACCAGTCATTCGAAATGACTTCTCCATGCATTTTATGCATTGGTAAAAGCACTATGATGAAAAGTGTGATATGTTTTCAGGTATCTCCTATACTAATAGAGCCACATGCTCACCGGTTTGCCACATGATGTAGGCCTATGGACTGAACAAGAAACCACCAAAAATTTTAACCAGTCATCGTTCTCACAACACTGAGGACCAGTCATTCGAAATGACTTCTCCATGCATTTTATGCATTGGTAAAAGCACTATGATGAAAAGTGTGATATGTTTTCAGGTATCTCCTATACTAATAGAGCCACATGCTCACCGGTTTGCCACATGATGTAGGCCTATGGACTGAACAAGAAACCACCAAAAATTTTAACCAGTCATCGTTCTCACAACACTGAGGACCAGTCATTCGAAATGACTTCTCCATGCATTTTATGCATTGGTAAAAGCACTATGATGAAAAGTGTGATATGTTTTCAGGTATCTCCTATACTAATAGAGCCACATGCTCACCGGTTTGCCACATGATGTAGGCCTATGGACTGAACAAGAAACCACCAAAAATTTTAACCAGTCATCGTTCTCACAACACTGAGGACCAGTCATTCGAAATGACTTCTCCATGCATTTTATGCATTGGTAAAAGCACTATGATGAAAAGTGTGATATGTTTTCAGGTATCTCCTATACTAATAGAGCCACATGCTCACCGGTTTGCCACATGATGTAGGCCTATGGACTGAACAAGAAACCACCAAAAATTTTAACCAGTCATCGTTCTCACAACACTGAGGACCAGTCATTCGAAATGACTTCTCCATGCATTTTATGCATTGGTAAAAGCACTATGATGAAAAGTGTGATATGTTTTCAGGTATCTCCTATACTAATAGAGCCACATGCTCACCGGTTTGCCACATGATGTAGGCCTATGGACTGAACAAGAAACCACCAAAAATTTTAACCAGTCATCGTTCTCACAACACTGAGGACCAGTCATTCGAAATGACTTCTCCATGCATTTTATGCATTGGTAAAAGCACTATGATGAAAAGTGTGATATGTTTTCAGGTATCTCCTATACTAATAGAGCCACATGCTCACCGGTTTGCCACATGATGTAGGCCTATGGACTGAACAAGAAACCACCAAAAATTTTAACCAGTCATCGTTCTCACAACACTGAGGACCAGTCATTCGAAATGACTTCTCCATGCATTTTATGCATTGGTAAAAGCACTATGATGAAAAGTGTGATATGTTTTCAGGTATCTCCTATACTAATAGAGCCACATGCTCACCGGTTTGCCACATGATGTAGGCCTATGGACTGAACAAGAAACCACCAAAAATTTTAACCAGTCATCGTTCTCACAACACTGAGGACCAGTCATTCGAAATGACTTCTCCATGCATTTTATGCATTGGTAAAAGCACTATGATGAAAAGTGTGATATGTTTTCAGGTATCTCCTATACTAATAGAGCCACATGCTCACCGGTTTGCCACATGATGTAGGCCTATGGACTGAACAAGAAACCACCAAAAATTTTAACCAGTCATCGTTCTCACAACACTGAGGACCAGTCATTCGAAATGACTTCTCCATGCATTTTATGCATTGGTAAAAGCACTATGATGAAAAGTGTGATATGTTTTCAGGTATCTCCTATACTAATAGAGCCACATGCTCACCGGTTTGCCACATGATGTAGGCCTATGGACTGAACAAGAAACCACCAAAAATTTTAACCAGTCATCGTTCTCACAACACTGAGGACCAGTCATTCGAAATGACTTCTCCATGCATTTTATGCATTGGTAAAAGCACTATGATGAAAAGTGTGATATGTTTTCAGGTATCTCCTATACTAATAGAGCCACATGCTCACCGGTTTGCCACATGATGTAGGCCTATGGACTGAACAAGAAACCACCAAAAATTTTAACCAGTCATCGTTCTCACAACACTGAGGACCAGTCATTCGAAATGACTTCTCCATGCATTTTATGCATTGGTAAAAGCACTATGATGAAAAGTGTGATATGTTTTCAGGTATCTCCTATACTAATAGAGCCACATGCTCACCGGTTTGCCACATGATGTAGGCCTATGGACTGAACAAGAAACCACCAAAAATTTTAACCAGTCATCGTTCTCACAACACTGAGGACCAGTCATTCGAAATGACTTCTCCATGCATTTTATGCATTGGTAAAAGCACTATGATGAAAAGTGTGATATGTTTTCAGGTATCTCCTATACTAATAGAGCCACATGCTCACCGGTTTGCCACATGATGTAGGCCTATGGACTGAACAAGAAACCACCAAAAATTTTAACCAGTCATCGTTCTCACAACACTGAGGACCAGTCATTCGAAATGACTTCTCCATGCATTTTATGCATTGGTAAAAGCACTATGATGAAAAGTGTGATATGTTTTCAGGTATCTCCTATACTAATAGAGCCACATGCTCACCGGTTTGCCACATGATGTAGGCCTATGGACTGAACAAGAAACCACCAAAAATTTTAACCAGTCATCGTTCTCACAACACTGAGGACCAGTCATTCGAAATGACTTCTCCATGCATTTTATGCATTGGTAAAAGCACTATGATGAAAAGTGTGATATGTTTTCAGGTATCTCCTATACTAATAGAGCCACATGCTCACCGGTTTGCCACATGATGTAGGCCTATGGACTGAACAAGAAACCACCAAAAATTTTAACCAGTCATCGTTCTCACAACACTGAGGACCAGTCATTCGAAATGACTTCTCCATGCATTTTATGCATTGGTAAAAGCACTATGATGAAAAGTGTGATATGTTTTCAGGTATCTCCTATACTAATAGAGCCACATGCTCACCGGTTTGCCACATGATGTAGGCCTATGGACTGAACAAGAAACCACCAAAAATTTTAACCAGTCATCGTTCTCACAACACTGAGGACCAGTCATTCGAAATGACTTCTCCATGCATTTTATGCATTGGTAAAAGCACTATGATGAAAAGTGTGATATGTTTTCAGGTATCTCCTATACTAATAGAGCCACATGCTCACCGGTTTGCCACATGATGTAGGCCTATGGACTGAACAAGAAACCACCAAAAATTTTAACCAGTCATCGTTCTCACAACACTGAGGACCAGTCATTCGAAATGACTTCTCCATGCATTTTATGCATTGGTAAAAGCACTATGATGAAAAGTGTGATATGTTTTCAGGTATCTCCTATACTAATAGAGCCACATGCTCACCGGTTTGCCACATGATGTAGGCCTATGGACTGAACAAGAAACCACCAAAAATTTTAACCAGTCATCGTTCTCACAACACTGAGGACCAGTCATTCGAAATGACTTCTCCATGCATTTTATGCATTGGTAAAAGCACTATGATGAAAAGTGTGATATGTTTTCAGGTATCTCCTATACTAATAGAGCCACATGCTCACCGGTTTGCCACATGATGTAGGCCTATGGACTGAACAAGAAACCACCAAAAATTTTAACCAGTCATCGTTCTCACAACACTGAGGACCAGTCATTCGAAATGACTTCTCCATGCATTTTATGCATTGGTAAAAGCACTATGATGAAAAGTGTGATATGTTTTCAGGTATCTCCTATACTAATAGAGCCACATGCTCACCGGTTTGCCACATGATGTAGGCCTATGGACTGAACAAGAAACCACCAAAAATTTTAACCAGTCATCGTTCTCACAACACTGAGGACCAGTCATTCGAAATGACTTCTCCATGCATTTTATGCATTGGTAAAAGCACTATGATGAAAAGTGTGATATGTTTTCAGGTATCTCCTATACTAATAGAGCCACATGCTCACCGGTTTGCCACATGATGTAGGCCTATGGACTGAACAAGAAACCACCAAAAATTTTAACCAGTCATCGTTCTCACAACACTGAGGACCAGTCATTCGAAATGACTTCTCCATGCATTTTATGCATTGGTAAAAGCACTATGATGAAAAGTGTGATATGTTTTCAGGTATCTCCTATACTAATAGAGCCACATGCTCACCGGTTTGCCACATGATGTAGGCCTATGGACTGAACAAGAAACCACCAAAAATTTTAACCAGTCATCGTTCTCACAACACTGAGGACCAGTCATTCGAAATGACTTCTCCATGCATTTTATGCATTGGTAAAAGCACTATGATGAAAAGTGTGATATGTTTTCAGGTATCTCCTATACTAATAGAGCCACATGCTCACCGGTTTGCCACATGATGTAGGCCTATGGACTGAACAAGAAACCACCAAAAATTTTAACCAGTCATCGTTCTCACAACACTGAGGACCAGTCATTCGAAATGACTTCTCCATGCATTTTATGCATTGGTAAAAGCACTATGATGAAAAGTGTGATATGTTTTCAGGTATCTCCTATACTAATAGAGCCACATGCTCACCGGTTTGCCACATGATGTAGGCCTATGGACTGAACAAGAAACCACCAAAAATTTTAACCAGTCATCGTTCTCACAACACTGAGGACCAGTCATTCGAAATGACTTCTCCATGCATTTTATGCATTGGTAAAAGCACTATGATGAAAAGTGTGATATGTTTTCAGGTATCTCCTATACTAATAGAGCCACATGCTCACCGGTTTGCCACATGATGTAGGCCTATGGACTGAACAAGAAACCACCAAAAATTTTAACCAGTCATCGTTCTCACAACACTGAGGACCAGTCATTCGAAATGACTTCTCCATGCATTTTATGCATTGGTAAAAGCACTATGATGAAAAGTGTGATATGTTTTCAGGTATCTCCTATACTAATAGAGCCACATGCTCACCGGTTTGCCACATGATGTAGGCCTATGGACTGAACAAGAAACCACCAAAAATTTTAACCAGTCATCGTTCTCACAACACTGAGGACCAGTCATTCGAAATGACTTCTCCATGCATTTTATGCATTGGTAAAAGCACTATGATGAAAAGTGTGATATGTTTTCAGGTATCTCCTATACTAATAGAGCCACATGCTCACCGGTTTGCCACATGATGTAGGCCTATGGACTGAACAAGAAACCACCAAAAATTTTAACCAGTCATCGTTCTCACAACACTGAGGACCAGTCATTCGAAATGACTTCTCCATGCATTTTATGCATTGGTAAAAGCACTATGATGAAAAGTGTGATATGTTTTCAGGTATCTCCTATACTAATAGAGCCACATGCTCACCGGTTTGCCACATGATGTAGGCCTATGGACTGAACAAGAAACCACCAAAAATTTTAACCAGTCATCGTTCTCACAACACTGAGGACCAGTCATTCGAAATGACTTCTCCATGCATTTTATGCATTGGTAAAAGCACTATGATGAAAAGTGTGATATGTTTTCAGGTATCTCCTATACTAATAGAGCCACATGCTCACCGGTTTGCCACATGATGTAGGCCTATGGACTGAACAAGAAACCACCAAAAATTTTAACCAGTCATCGTTCTCACAACACTGAGGACCAGTCATTCGAAATGACTTCTCCATGCATTTTATGCATTGGTAAAAGCACTATGATGAAAAGTGTGATATGTTTTCAGGTATCTCCTATACTAATAGAGCCACATGCTCACCGGTTTGCCACATGATGTAGGCCTATGGACTGAACAAGAAACCACCAAAAATTTTAACCAGTCATCGTTCTCACAACACTGAGGACCAGTCATTCGAAATGACTTCTCCATGCATTTTATGCATTGGTAAAAGCACTATGATGAAAAGTGTGATATGTTTTCAGGTATCTCCTATACTAATAGAGCCACATGCTCACCGGTTTGCCACATGATGTAGGCCTATGGACTGAACAAGAAACCACCAAAAATTTTAACCAGTCATCGTTCTCACAACACTGAGGACCAGTCATTCGAAATGACTTCTCCATGCATTTTATGCATTGGTAAAAGCACTATGATGAAAAGTGTGATATGTTTTCAGGTATCTCCTATACTAATAGAGCCACATGCTCACCGGTTTGCCACATGATGTAGGCCTATGGACTGAACAAGAAACCACCAAAAATTTTAACCAGTCATCGTTCTCACAACACTGAGGACCAGTCATTCGAAATGACTTCTCCATGCATTTTATGCATTGGTAAAAGCACTATGATGAAAAGTGTGATATGTTTTCAGGTATCTCCTATACTAATAGAGCCACATGCTCACCGGTTTGCCACATGATGTAGGCCTATGGACTGAACAAGAAACCACCAAAAATTTTAACCAGTCATCGTTCTCACAACACTGAGGACCAGTCATTCGAAATGACTTCTCCATGCATTTTATGCATTGGTAAAAGCACTATGATGAAAAGTGTGATATGTTTTCAGGTATCTCCTATACTAATAGAGCCACATGCTCACCGGTTTGCCACATGATGTAGGCCTATGGACTGAACAAGAAACCACCAAAAATTTTAACCAGTCATCGTTCTCACAACACTGAGGACCAGTCATTCGAAATGACTTCTCCATGCATTTTATGCATTGGTAAAAGCACTATGATGAAAAGTGTGATATGTTTTCAGGTATCTCCTATACTAATAGAGCCACATGCTCACCGGTTTGCCACATGATGTAGGCCTATGGACTGAACAAGAAACCACCAAAAATTTTAACCAGTCATCGTTCTCACAACACTGAGGACCAGTCATTCGAAATGACTTCTCCATGCATTTTATGCATTGGTAAAAGCACTATGATGAAAAGTGTGATATGTTTTCAGGTATCTCCTATACTAATAGAGCCACATGCTCACCGGTTTGCCACATGATGTAGGCCTATGGACTGAACAAGAAACCACCAAAAATTTTAACCAGTCATCGTTCTCACAACACTGAGGACCAGTCATTCGAAATGACTTCTCCATGCATTTTATGCATTGGTAAAAGCACTATGATGAAAAGTGTGATATGTTTTCAGGTATCTCCTATACTAATAGAGCCACATGCTCACCGGTTTGCCACATGATGTAGGCCTATGGACTGAACAAGAAACCACCAAAAATTTTAACCAGTCATCGTTCTCACAACACTGAGGACCAGTCATTCGAAATGACTTCTCCATGCATTTTATGCATTGGTAAAAGCACTATGATGAAAAGTGTGATATGTTTTCAGGTATCTCCTATACTAATAGAGCCACATGCTCACCGGTTTGCCACATGATGTAGGCCTATGGACTGAACAAGAAACCACCAAAAATTTTAACCAGTCATCGTTCTCACAACACTGAGGACCAGTCATTCGAAATGACTTCTCCATGCATTTTATGCATTGGTAAAAGCACTATGATGAAAAGTGTGATATGTTTTCAGGTATCTCCTATACTAATAGAGCCACATGCTCACCGGTTTGCCACATGATGTAGGCCTATGGACTGAACAAGAAACCACCAAAAATTTTAACCAGTCATCGTTCTCACAACACTGAGGACCAGTCATTCGAAATGACTTCTCCATGCATTTTATGCATTGGTAAAAGCACTATGATGAAAAGTGTGATATGTTTTCAGGTATCTCCTATACTAATAGAGCCACATGCTCACCGGTTTGCCACATGATGTAGGCCTATGGACTGAACAAGAAACCACCAAAAATTTTAACCAGTCATCGTTCTCACAACACTGAGGACCAGTCATTCGAAATGACTTCTCCATGCATTTTATGCATTGGTAAAAGCACTATGATGAAAAGTGTGATATGTTTTCAGGTATCTCCTATACTAATAGAGCCACATGCTCACCGGTTTGCCACATGATGTAGGCCTATGGACTGAACAAGAAACCACCAAAAATTTTAACCAGTCATCGTTCTCACAACACTGAGGACCAGTCATTCGAAATGACTTCTCCATGCATTTTATGCATTGGTAAAAGCACTATGATGAAAAGTGTGATATGTTTTCAGGTATCTCCTATACTAATAGAGCCACATGCTCACCGGTTTGCCACATGATGTAGGCCTATGGACTGAACAAGAAACCACCAAAAATTTTAACCAGTCATCGTTCTCACAACACTGAGGACCAGTCATTCGAAATGACTTCTCCATGCATTTTATGCATTGGTAAAAGCACTATGATGAAAAGTGTGATATGTTTTCAGGTATCTCCTATACTAATAGAGCCACATGCTCACCGGTTTGCCACATGATGTAGGCCTATGGACTGAACAAGAAACCACCAAAAATTTTAACCAGTCATCGTTCTCACAACACTGAGGACCAGTCATTCGAAATGACTTCTCCAT